>NC_134407.1:221558244-221580744 GCF_038048845.1 Mixophyes fleayi | reverse complement strand
GCACATTCCTTTCCACTTACTGCAATCAACACCTTGATAAAGATCAAGTGAATTAGGAGTAAGCGACCTCTCCTGAATGTAGCCTGAATAAGACCTCACTCCTACCAATCTTTGCATGAGGAAAGTCGAAATTTCGTTCTGTACTTGTTTTCTTTGGCTGTTTATCGAATTCGGCCTCAATCCACACGACCCGTCCAGTCTGGACTGTGCTGGCTGTGGTGTGTCTCTAATATCTACCCCAGCCACGTGGCTGTCCTCTGAGAGCAACCAGCCCCGTGCCAGGGGCAAAGATATCACCCCCCCCCCCAAATTACCATAGAACAGGAAGTCAGTCGTGTAGATGTATATTCTTTCCCCAGCTGTCAGACAGGAAGTGAAGGGTAAATACAGGATGGGGGGGGGGATGCACAGGAATGTTCTTCCGAGGCAGAGCTTAGTCTATCATCACAGTGAGGACAGGACTAGCTAGGCCAGGGGTAGGAAACCTGCGGCTCTCCAGGTGTTGTGAAACTACAAGTCCCAGCATGCTTTGCCAGTAGATAACCAGCAGATAGATGGCAAGGCATGTTGGGATTTGTAGTTTCACAACACCTGGAGAGCCGCAGGTTGCCTACCTCTGAGCTATTCAGTCATAATCATGTGACCTCTGCTGATCATGTGACACAATATTAAAGCCTACTAATAATGGCTGACCTGCAGCATCTCTTCTCTCCTGGTCCACCTGACTTCAGCATTGTGCCTTACACAATGGTGATTTCCCTAAGCTGACCACTAGCAGAAGAAACATGAGGGCTAGCTATACAATGATTAATATACAGTGTTTACAGAAGTCAATCCCCTGAGGAAATTTTCATGGCAAATGAAACGCGTTGGGTCACACCCACAAAGTGACGTCGCACAGGAAGGAAGCATCATGCGTCCCACTGTGGAACGCACGCCGCTGCATCCACTCCGGGCCCGCTACAAGGATCAGTAAGTTTAGTCAGATTTTGTTTCAAGACTGTGCCTTCAATATACGACTCTTATATTTCCCTGGATCTTGTAACAGAACTATCATTACTTGCACCTTTGACTTTATGGACTTATCTGTGGACTTCACTGGCAGTTTAACAATCAATTCGCTGTGAGAGATACAGTATGCTATTCAGTTGCAGCCATTAGTATCTGATTACAATGATGGTTAATGTTTAACATCTAACCTTAGATTGATTATACACACATCCATGTGTTGTATGTATATGTTATTAATATTAAATGTTCTTTCCCTTTACATTGTTTCCATTTTATCAGTCATTTAATATCAACCAGCATTATATCACTGTAGGCAATAGAGCGCACACTTTACTTCTTAAAATACAGGGTGATTCAAAAGTCGCAGTACAGCCTTTTATTTCAAAAACTCTACAGGAATTGGGCCGATTGGCCGATTTCAAGATGGCGCCCATGTTTGGTACATACCGTAAGAGATAGACCACGTCACCCATACCTTACTGGAGTATTCAGGTTTCCCAATTTCCTGTAGAGTTTTTGGAATAAAAGGCTGTACTGCGACTTTTGAATCCCCTGTATGTACAGAAGTCATAACTACTTATGTTTTTTAATAGAACAGACTGTATCGTGTTTGGCTGAGCAATCACTTTGGATTGGCGATTGCGGCAACGGTTATTATCTATGTTCCATAGATGTAGGGAAATTAGTGCGACCATGTGGTTATCACCTCCACGAGTTTCCCGTTGGGGGTAGCTGAAGTTCAGTTTCCGGGCCGTGCTCCCCCCCACACACACACACTCCCACAACCATGGGTTTTGAATTAATAAAAAGCGTGTGCGCTGAGGCCATCAGATCAACTAATAAGCCATGGACATACATAAATAAAATGCATCTACCAGGGCTAGCCAGATTATTGTCTTTTATTTGTAAGGCGCCACAAAAGGTCCGCATGAAATCTAAAGTAGTATACAATGCAGACAGTAATACATAGTACATTAATAAACTAAACATAATTACACAAATACCCAGACATCTACTAGTTAACAGATTACACAGATAACTTGATAAAACAGATCAAGTTATTTACAGGACAGTGAGTGAGAGTGATGGTAATGTCCAATGTGAAGTCGGCCTGGGCTAGGGAAGCAGCCTATAGGTACAGAGGGTGATATAAAAGTACAAGGAGAATACGAGGAAAGAGGGTCATGTGTGTGAGACCTTACATCCTGAAGAGAAGGGGAAGACACAAATAGGGGGACACCGAGTGGGGGAGTGGAGGTGATAGTAGAGGCAACGGACTTCGCAGGAGGGCATTAATACTGTTATCTTTCTATATGTGTTCTTATAAAGGATATCTACATGTTGACATCCCTGTTCTTAGGTGTCCTCTTCCCCCTGAAGACCTGCAAGGTACTTCTCCTGGGTTCCTTAACTGTGACACCCTCTTTCAGTCCTGCAGCCTTTGAGCTTGTAATCAGCCCAAGGATTATGCTGCCCTCCACTGTAGCAAAGAAACCCCTCCATGCTGCATCATCCCGCCGATATCAGCAGATCTGAATGTCCCTGGGTTATTAAAATAATAGTTCTAGAGCCTAGATCTGGAAGTGTCTGTCCAGGAATGACTTTACAAATACAGTATCATAGGTTTCATCTGTCAGTGTCAGCCTGGGAGTTCAGCTTCACAAAACCAACCACTGGATCCACCTTTCAGCATACAAAAAATGAGACTTATGGTATACATTTATTTCATGATTTTATATAACCCACTGTCCCCTGTTGTCACGATAGTAGGAAAGTATTCTAATATCCAGGTAAATAGCCAAATAATCAATGCTTACATCTATTAAACAGAAAATCAGCAACAGAGCTATATCACTTTTATAAAAGGGTAAATGGGCCTCACTATGACAGATGTAACATAACACACAGGGAATATGATACTGGGCCTTCTTATAGCAATAACATTGGTATCTGCTTCCAGCTCAGTCCAGGTGAGCCTACTCTCCTGGTGCAGCAGGCACACCTGCTTCAGTGTCTCTCCAATTATAGGACACACAAATCCACTAGATCTGTAGGGAACGAGGACAAAGAAAAATCGAGGTCCCTTCCTGTAATCTCTGCTTCTTGGTCAGTCCAGCAGAAACCGTAACTCTTCAACAGTCTTGACTTCCACCTTCCATGATCTCACTGTTGCATGTTCTCCTCCAGCTTCTGGGCTCAGCCTTTTATCCATCTTCAGTTCCCATCCTTCATGGTGGTGCTCCCTCTTCTAGCTCCCTGTTTGGAGTCTAATCTCATGGAGGCTGGAAAACTAACCGGCAGTGGCTCCACAATGTCTGCGGATAATGGGTTTACACAATGGATCTCGGCATAGGAGCCTAATCGCTGGACATATAATTGCCGACTATTTCCTCCCTAGATCAATCTGTTTGTAGCTTTCTGCAGAGTTGCAAGCTCTGAGATGACCGATGCTGTCAATAGAGCCTGACCAGCTACATGAATACATGGTCCTGATTCCGATAGTGCCAAGACCTGGTGCGAAGCACACCCCTGGAGTAGATTGAACTCGGAAAAGTCTTTGTAAAATCCAGGATTACTACAACTCACACACACATATTACCGCTACATTAATGGAGACACAGTCTACACAACATTTTATGCACATAGCCAAGGAAAGAACAAACTTTGGTTATTTGAAGGAGAGAGGGCCCTCTCAGGCTTGTCCTTTATTTGAACATGCCTGGTACTCGCCTCTCCTTGAACAAAGAAACAATTGGTGTATACAAATCCCTGTTCATTAGTGAGAAACGAGGTATAGCATGGAAAGGCAATATTAAAAACTGCTTCCCAGAGCTATTCCCTGATGCTTACCATTAATAGGTAATATCTCTGTGTTGAAAGCAAGGGCAAGCGGTCAATCCTCATGACTAACCAGGGGAGAAATTAACTGCACATGAGCAGAAAGTCTTTGTCCATTGGCCCAGCCAAATCTAGCCTAGATTCGTTTGCTCATTGCCGTCTTCCCCCTTTCCCGTATTGGCCACCCTGATCACATCATCTAATAGGATTGGTGCAATATTTCAAGTGCTTATTTGAATTTATGACGGGAGTGGAAAGTGCTTATCAGCTATACACCGATCAGCCACAACATTAAAACCTCTGACAAGTGTAGTGAATAACATTGATTATCTTGTTACAATGGTACCTGTCAAGTGGTGTTTTATATTAGGCAACAAGTGAACAGTTAGTTCTTGAGGTTGATGTGTTGGAAGCAGGAAAAATGGGCAAGCATAAGGATCTGAGCAACTTTAACAAGGGCTAAATTGTGATGGCTAGACGACTGGGTCAGAGCATCTCCAAACCGGTAGGTCTTGTTGGATATTCCCAGTAACGGGGTTATGGGCGCCTGTGACAAGACTGGGCATCATAGTGATTATATCATGCCAGCCCAGTCTGTCAGTCAGTGGACCAATTGAACAACCACAGCCCACTCTGTTATTAAATATCACCTGGTGTCCAGATCTGTTATTGCTGTGGTGTCTGCTGCAGCATATGACTTGCTGTGGTGTCCAGAGAGGGGGGAGGCAGCACACAGGAAGTTTGAAACAGCTGTGGACCATGTGACATAAAAAAAAATGAGTAGAAGGGGTTAAACACAGGAGAGTCAGGACTCTATCTAAAATCAGGCAGTGGACTCTGCCTGTTTGCTAACTATTATTCCAGCAACTCTTCAACCCAGACTTGATGGCACCAATCACAGCAGGTGGGAGACCACTGATATCATGCTCTACCTCCATCAATCACAAGGGGACAAAGAGCGGGGAGTTGACCAAGGGAGGGGGCCAGGATCAGGTGTCTTTTGAAAAGGAAAAAAAAAGGGATGCCCGGGAAGAGGAGGGAAGATTGTTGTTGGAGAATCTTGGAAGAGCAAGGACATGGACTGATTGAGAGTAACTGTATTCTATCATGGCCAGAAAGGAAGCTTCTTTAGACAGATCAGACAGTGTACCTTTAGGACTGAGTTTGCCATCACTCCATCGGGAGACACTTGCAGATTCTGAGAAATTGATGAGCCTAATACCCAGGGTCCCACCAAGCTGGTGTAGAGTTGGCTGAGTGGCCAGGATCAGCAATATATATATAGACCCACTTTATGGATCATGATCCCTGGCCCATTTGGATTGTCAGCTGTCGACTTTATTACCATTTTGTGCCTGCTAGGACTCTGTGCTGGGAGGTGACCTGCTGGGGACTTTGTTGCAGAGTTTTTACTTGCACTGGTGATTTTCTGACACTTGTTATTGTCATGAATCGGGGTCTTAGACCTGTTTACGCCACTTATCGGTATCATATCACCATGTATCTCCCTTCTGTCAGAATGCAACATTCTAAATCCATGGACAAAGCATGACTTCTGTCTGCTGCACTGGAGACTGCCATCTTGGGTGAGACATTCTGCTACATCCTGCCTATTCTGAGCACCTGACTTCATCCACCAATTAGCTCCCTCTGCAGACTTTAAAAGTCACCTCCTACACTCAACTAATTGCTAGTGCAACACTTTCCTGTTTCCATGTTACCACTGTTGCTGTTTGTTTGCTGCTTAATTTTGCCTGCTGTTGTACAGACTCCAGCCATTAACCCTTCGTGTGGATTCAGCTTCATTCTGCCTGCTGTTGTACAGACTTCAGCCATTAACCCTTCGTGTGGATTCAGCTTCATTCTGCCTGCTGTTGTACAGACTCCAGCCATTAACCCTTCGTGTTGATGCAGCTTCATTCTGCCTGCTGCTCTACAGAATTCAGCCATTTCATGTGGATTCAACTTCATCCTATTTGCTGCTGTACAGATTCCAGCTTTCACCCCTCGCGTGGATCCAGCTCTCTTCAGCCTATTACTCTGACTCACCTACTGGCTATTTTGGGTGGTAGGTTACTGCTCTGAGTCTTCCAACTTCTGGAAGCATCACTGTGTCTATGGGTACCGGCTTCCAGTTCCAGGATCGACGTAGGTTCTGAGTTGCCCGGGGCCAGTTCCAGGCTTATCCAATTCAGGAGATAGGCACCCCTGATAATCCACTGCCTGAGTTCTGACCCTTACCAGTCCCAGTCCCAGTTTTGGTACAATAATCTTCTGAGTTTCTGGATCCTTGGGGTACTGAGTCTCTTGCCATGGGTTTAGTTCCTCTGTTCCTGCGTCCAGATTTTAGTCGCTTATTCCAGTACGAAGTCCAGTCCAGCATTCCTCCTCCAGTCATCTGACAATCATGAAAAGAGCACATCCTCCCTCTATGAGCAAGGTCTTCATCCGGCCTCCTAGTTTCCACTTCATCCCTGCCACAGCTGGTCCCAAGGGTTCGGAGAAGGATCCCAGAAACCCTATTGCCGTCACAGTTATATTTGGTGGGGGAACACTGTTGTATTTTACTTAGTGTATACACTTTGTTAAATAAAGAGGTTATTATCTCTTTCTTGCCTCCTTAACTGTATGTCCTGTGAACCTAGAGGGCCAGGTATCTAGAGAACTATGGTTCCAACCCCAATGTCCTCACAGCACCCCTGGCTCAGTGATGCGCGTGGCTAGCCCCTCTGGTCCAATCCCAAAGAAGAGCTACTGTAGCACAAATTACTGAAAAAGTTATTGCTGGCTACGATAGAAAGATGTCAGAACACACAGTGCATGGCAGCTTGCCGTGTATGGGGCTGGGTAGCCACAGACCGGTCAGAGTGTCCATGATGACCCCTGTCCACTGCCAATGCACAGACAATGAGCACGTGAGTGCCAGAAATGGACCATGTGTATTGCTGGTAATATCATCTCCCAGCGTGTATCTGGTATATGCACTAAACCAGTGTAAGTCCCGGTATTGTCATCTTCAAGAGTATTCCTGGTATCTATCATCTCCAGATTGTTCCTGGCAATATCATCTTCCAATATACCAAACACAGGATTTCCAGGGGGAGGGGGGGGGGTTCCAAATGTTAGATTTCGAAACAAGGCAAAATAAAAAAGTGATAATAATCCAGCTAAAACTCCACACATTACTCACACATTACACCAACACCACCCCCACCCCTCTCCCCACCTGTTACACCAATACCACCCCCACCCCTCTCCCCACCTGTTACACCAATACCACCCCCACCCCTCTCCCAACACATTACACTAATACCACCCCTACCCCTCTCCCAACACATTACACTAATACCACCCCTACCCCTCTCCCAACACATTACACTAATACCACCCCTACCCATCTCCCAACACATTACTCCAACACCACCCCCACCCCTCTCCTCTCATGTTACACCAACACCATCCCCACCCCTCTCCTCTCATGTTACACCAACACCATCTCCACCCTTCTCCACACAAATTACACCAACACTACCCCCACCCCTCACAAATGACACCAATACTACCTCCACCCTTCTCCTCACACTTTACACCAATACCACCCCCACCCCTCTCCTCACACGTTACACCAATACCACCCCCACCCCTCTACTCTCATGTTACACCAATACCACCCCACCCCTCTACTCACACGTTACACCAACACCACCCCCACCCCTCTCCCCACCTGTTACACCAATACCACCCCCACCCCTCTCCCAACACATTACACTAATACCACCCCTACCCCTCTCCCAACACATTACACTAATACCACCCCTACCCCTCTCCCAACACATTACTCCAACGCCACCCCCACCCCTCTCCTCTCCTCTCATGTTACACCAACACCATCTCCACCCTTCTCCCCACAAATTACACCAACACTACCCCCACCCCTCACAAATGACACCAATACTACCTCCACCCTTCTCCTCACACTTTACACCAATACCACCCCACCCCTCTCCTCACACGTTACACCAATACCACCCCCACCCCTCTACTCTCATGTTACACCAATACCACCCCACCTCTCTACTCACACGTTACACCAATACCACCCCTCTCCTCACACGTTACACCAATACCACCCCCACCCCTCTACTCACACGTTGCACCAATACCACCCCACCCCTCACACGTTGCACCAATACCACCCCCACCCCTCTCCTCACACGTTGCACCAATACCACCCCCACCCCTCTCCTCACACGTTACACCAATACCACCCCTCTCCTCACACGTTACACCAATACCACCCCCACCCCTCTCCTCACACGTTGCACCAATACCACCCCCACCCCTCTCCTCACACGTTACACCAATACCACCTCTCTCCTCACACGTTACACCAACACCATCTCCACCCTTCTCCCCACAAATTACACCAACACTACCCCCACCCCTCACAAATGACACCAATACTACCTCCACCCTTCTCCTCACACGTTACACCAATACAACCCCAACACCTCTCCTCACACGTTACACCAATACCACCCCCACCCCTCTACTCACATGTTACACCAATACCACCCCACTCCTCTACTCACACGTTACACCAATATCTCCCCACCCCTCTCCTCACACGTTACACCAATACCACCCCACCCCTCTACTCACACGTTACACCAACACCACCCCCACCCCTCTCCCCACCTGTTACACCAATACCACCCCCACCCCTCTCCCAACACATTACACTAATACCACCCCTACCCCTCTCCCAACACATTACACTAATACCACCCCTACCCCTCTCCCAACACATTACTCCAACACCACCCCCACCCCTCTCCTCTCATGTTACACCAACACCATCTCCACCCTTCTCCCCACAAATTACACCAACACTACCCCCACCCCTCACAAATGACACCAATACTACCTCCACCCTTCTCCTCACACTTTACACCAATACCACCCCCACCCCTCTCCTCACACGTTACACCAATACCACCCCCACCCCTCTACTCTCATGTTACACCAATACCACCCCACCTCTCTACTCACACGTTGCACCAATACCACCCCACCCCTCTCCTCACACGTTGCACCAATACCACCCCCACCCCTCTCCTCACACGTTGCACCAATACCACCCCCACCCCTCTCCTCACACGTTACACCAATACCACCCCTCTCCTCACACGTTACACCAATACCACCCCCACCCCTCTCCTCACACGTTGCACCAATACCACCCCCACCCCTCTCCTCACACGTTACACCAATACCACCTCTCTCCTCACACGTTACACCAACACCATCTCCACCCTTCTCCCCACAAATTACACCAACACTACCCCCACCCCTCACAAATGACACCAATACTACCTCCACCCTTCTCCTCACACGTTACACCAATACAACCCCAACACCTCTCCTCACACGTTACACCAATACCACTCCCACCCCTCTACTCACACGTTACACCAATACCACCCCCACCCCTCTACTCACACGTTACACCAATACCACCCCCACCCCTCTACTCACACGTTAAACCAATACCACCCCCACCCCTCTCCTCACACGTTACACCAATACCACCCCCACCCCTCTATTCACATGTTACACCAATATCTCCCCACCCCTCTACTCACATGTTACACCAATATCTCCCCACCCCTCTCCTCACACGTTGCACCAATATCGCCCCCACCATTCTACTCACACGTTACACCAATACCACCCTCACCCCTCTCCTCACACGTTACACCAATACCACCCCCACCCCTCTCCTCACACGTTGCACCAATACCACCCCCACCATTCTACTCACACATTACACCAATACCACCCTCACCCCTCTCCTCACACGTTGCACCAATACCACCCCCACCCCTCTACTCACACGTTACACCAATACCACCCTCACCCCTCTCCTCACACGTTGCACCAATACCACCCCCACCCCTCTACTCACACGTTACACCAATACCACCCCCACCCACCTACTCACACGTTACACCAATATCTCCCCAGCCCTCTCCTCACACGTTACACCAATACTATCCCCACCCCTCTCCTCACACGTTACACCAATATCTCCCCACCCCCACCCCTCTCCTCACACATTACTCCAACACCCTTCTCCCCACACGTTACATCAAACTTGCCAACTCTCCCGGAATGTCCGGGAGACTCCCGCATTTTGCAAAAGTCTCCCGGACTCCAGGGAGAGTGTGGCAATCCCCCGCATCTGGCATAATTCTGCCCACTTCCTAGTGAAGTTGGCAGAATTAGTTAAAAAAATGACGCGATTTGCGTCATTCCGTCATGGGGGCGGAATTTTAGGAGCCCGCCCCCATCACGCCCACCTCCCCTGGCAGGCTCCCGGAGCAAGACTTCAAGAAGTTGGTAAGTATGCGTTACATAAAAGGGCTGGCTGGCAAAGTTTAGTCGGGGGGAGGGACAAGCACACAGCAGTGTGTAAAAGCAACCCACAAATCCTCATAAATTAACCCCTTCATCAATCAGTCCCCTCATCCTGTCATTGGCCTCCTTAAAATCATTAAATCTCTCATCATAGTAACCTACTTACCAACATTAACCCCCTCATCATTTCCCTCATAATTAATGGACCCCTCCTTATAATCATTAAATCCTTCAGCCTCATTATAACAACCCCTTCAACATTGTTAACCCCTTTATAATCATCCACTCCCTTATACCCATAATTTATTAATCCTAACATTATAAAAAAAAATCCCTTTTATATTCATTAACTGCCTTAATCATCACCTTCCTCAGCCTCAGCAGCGTGAAATGTAAAACTGCTCTGTGCTGCGGATCCTGCTCGATGACCCCCACTGTAAAGCCAGTATGTGTTATGTAACTTGTAGTGCCCCTGATATTATCATCCTGAATCCTGTTACTTCCTCTATCCCTTGGCGTGGTCTCCTGTGTGGAGTACCCAATTTGCATCATTTTGGCCCCACTCATGTGTTCAAATCAACATTTTGTCGGGGTGGGGCCAAAATCACGCGATTCCCCACAAATTTTCATTTTGCCTCCCGATGGGCAGGGTGCCCGCATCCTCCCCAGAGAGCTACCCAGAATTCGGGAATCTCCCGAACATTCCAGGAAAGTAGACAAATATGAGTTAGAGGAGTGAAGTGTCCGGGGAAGGGGCGTTTTGTCATAGTGAACATACAGTAGAGGCCGATGCAGCCATGTCCAAATCAAGCCCTACGCCCGTCAGAGCTACTTGTTTTCTGCCATATCTCTTTCACCAGCTATGGGGCTAGTCTAAGTTCAGCTGGCGGGTCTGGCGTCATTATCCGCAGGCTCTATACTGTGCAAAAAGACAGATTTAAAAAAAAATAAATAAAGCATGCCCCCCCCCCCCCACCTCCACCGATATTAACCCTTGTGCTACCAGCCTAGGGCTGATAGTTGCAAAATTGGAGGTGGGGGGGGGGGGGGCGCAGGGCAAGACCAGCACTAGGCAAGCCAGCGGGGCCTGTGGCACTGTAGCAGGGGAACTCCCAGCAGCAGGAGGTTCCCCGTCATAGTGACACACAGACCCAGGCCGTTCATCACGGGGCTGGATTCCCTATGGAGTCGGGGTATGGAAAAAAAAATGTGCGGGCCCCCTCTAGGGATACTTAGCTCAGTGCTGAAAGCTCTTCCCAGACCCCTGGGCGGTGGGTGTGGGATAATGAAAGTGTAAAAAAAAATTATTAAACAGTATTTTAGTGGAACTACAAATCCCAGCCAGTCCAGGCTGCCATTAACAGTTTGGGCATTCTGGTGCATGTAGAACTGTAAGTTCCAGCATACCCATGGCAGCCAGGGCATGCTGGAACATGGAGAACCACAAGTGCCAGCAAGCCCTGACACACTGGCCCTGCTGAGCCATGCAGTATCACAAACTAAAATTTAAATAAATCACACACCTCTTTCATACACACATTTTACTAAAATTAATAAAACCCCAGAGCCCATAATAAAAACAAAAACGTTATCTGTAGCTGTCCCCAAAAAATTAACCCTCCAAAAATATTCCTCAGGTAGTTGTAAGAAAAAAAATAGACAATGGCAGCATGGGCTGGCTGGGACCTGTAGTTCCACAAATTAATTCATTTTTTTTCTTTATTTCAGGGGGGGGGGGGGGGGTTGCACATTTGTTTTGCAAACCCCACTCTCTAGGAAATCCAGCCCCGTGCTGACCAGACTGGGGCTGTGTCATTATGGCAGGGGGATCCTCTGCTGTGGGGTCCACAGCGTCCTGAGCAGCCCTGCACCCAAATTAATCAGTGCACGTATCTAGAGATCTGTGTTCTGATTAATTAAATACGTGTGTATAGTACTGAACGCGGGTGGTGCTCAGAATGCCTCCCTTGGTGGATCAGGCCCCTTATGTATAGAGAACAAAGTACCTCAACAATGCAGAACTTGCCAGGAAACCAGAGGGGAATTATAAACATAACATTTGTGTGAAACATGAAGTTTCTCTGCAGACAATGTAACAGCTCCGTGCTGCCCACAGTGTGATCAGTGCAGGGATAGGACATAGATCCATGTGTGTGACATCACCAGGTCATGTGCTGCAGCGGTCACATGGTACAGTCACTGTGACATCACCAGGTCATGTGCTGCTGCAGTCACATGGTACAGTCACTGTGACATCACCAGGTCACGTGCTGCAGCAGTCACATGGTACAGTCACTGTGACATCACCAGGTCACGTGCTGCAGCAGTCACATGGTACAGTCACTGTGACATCACCAGGTCACGTGCTGCAGCAGTCACATGGTACAGTCACTGTGACATCACCAGGTCATGTGCTGCAGCAGTCACATGGTACAGTCACTGTGACATCACCAGGTCACGTGCTGCAGCAGTCACATGGTACAGTCACTGTGACATCACCAGGTCACGTGCTGCAGCAGTCACATGGTACAGTCACTGTGACATCACCGGGTCACGTGCTGCAGCAGTCACATGGTACAGTCACTGTGACATCACCGGGTCACGTGCTGCAGCAGTCACATGGTACAGTCACTGTGACATCACCAGGTCATGTGCTGCAGCAGTCACATGGTACAGTCACTGTGACATCACCAGGTCACGTGCTGCAGCAATCACATGGTACAGTCACTGTGACATCACCAGGTCACGTGCTGCAGCAGTCACATGGTACAGTCACTGTGACATCACCAGGTCATGTGCTGCAGCAGTCACATGGTACAGTCACTGTGACATCACCAGGTCATGTGCTGCAGCAGTCACATGGTACAGTCACTGTGACATCACCAGGTCATGTGCTGCAGCAGTCACATGGTACAGTCACTGTGACATCACCGGGTCACGTGCTGCAGCAGTCACATGGTACAGTCACTGTGACATCACCAGGTCATGTGCTGCAGCAGTCACATGGTACAGTCACTGTGACATCACCAGGTCATGTGCTGCAGCAGTCACATGGTACAGTCACTGTGACATCACCAGGTCATGTGCTGCAGCAGTCACATGGTACAGTCACTGTGACATCACCGGGTCACGTGCTGCAGCAGTCACATGGTACAGTCACTGTGACATCACCGGGTCACGTGCTGCAGCAGTCACATGGTACAGTCACTGTGACATCACCAGGTCACGTGCTGCAGCAGTCACATGGTACAGTCACTGTGACATCACCAGGTCACGTGCTGCAGCAGTCACATGGTACAGTCACTGTGACATCACCAGGTCACGTGCTGCAGCAGTCACATGGTACAGTCACTGTGACATCACCAGGTCACGTGCTGCAGCAGTCACATGGTACAGTCACTGTGACATCACCAGGTCATGTGCTGCAGCAGTCCTATGGTACAGTCACTGTGACATCACCAGGTCATGTGCTGCAGCAGTCACATGGTACAGTCACTGTGACATCACCAGGTCATGTGCTGCAGCAGTCCTATGGTACAGTCACTGTGACATCACCAGGTCATGTGCTGCAGCAGTCCTATGGTACAGTCACTGTGACATCACCAGGTCATGTGCTGCAGCAGTCACATGGTACAGTCACTGTGACATCACCAGGTCATGTGCTGCAGCAGTCACATGGTACAGTCACTGTGACATCACCAGGTCATGTGCTGCAGCAGTCACATGGTACAGTCACTGTGACATCACCAGGTCATGTGCTGCAGCAGTCCTATGGTACAGTCACTGTGACATCACCAAGTCATGTGCTGCAGCAGTCCTATGGTACAGTCACTGTGACATCACCAGGTCATGTGCTGCAGCAGTCACATGGTACAGTCACTGTGACATCACCAGGTCACGTGCTGCAGCAGTCACATGGTACAGTCACTGTGACATCACCAGGTCATGTGCTGCAGCAGTCACATGGTACAGTCACTGTGACATCACCAGGTCACGTGCTGCAGCAGTCACATGGTACAGTCACTGTGACATCACCAGGTCATGTGCTGCAGCAGTCACATGGTACAGTCACTGTGACATCACCAGGTCATGTGCTGCAGCAGTCACATGGTACAGTCACTGTGACATCACCAGGTCATGTGCTGCAGCAGTCACATGGTACAGTCACTGTGACATCACCAGGTCATGTACTGCAGCAGTCACATGGTACAGTCACTGTGACATCACCAGGTCATGTGCTGCAGCAGTCCTATGGTGCACGGTGCTGGAGATTGCTGCTCTCCGTGATCTTGGTGTTTCCCCAGTCTGGACATACATAAACTCTGTGCCAGAGTCACTGCCACCCTGGAAAACTCCTAAACTCAAAGGAGCAACTGTCTGACTCAGGTAAATATACACATAGCAGTATATACATATATACAGTGCATCACTGATGCTGGCACATATACTGCCTGCCAGAACGTATGTACACACTGCCAGAGCCGGATTTAGACCTCATGGGGCCCTAGGCAAGATATTGGTTTTGCCCCCCCCCCCTCCCTGAAACAATCCATAGCACTTTCTTTTTTTAGCATAGCATATACCCCTATAGTTAAGTAGAAGGGTAAGTTATGTGCTGCCGCACATCACACTGCTCCTCCTGCATCACACTGTGGTCCCTCATTACTGTCCCTCTCATCACTGTATTCTCCTTTATCATTACACTACATCACACTGCAGCCCCTCATTAGTGTCCCTCTCATCACTGTACTCTCCTTTATCATTACACTGCATCACACTGTGGTCCCTCATTACTGTCCCTCTCATCACACTGTGCTCTCCTTTATCGTTACACTACATCATACTGTGGTCCCTCATTACTGTCCCTCTCATCACACTGTGCTCTCCTTTATCATTACACTGCATCACACTGCTGCCCCTCATTACTGTCCCTCTCATCACACTGTGCTCTCCTTTATCATTACACTGCATCACACTGTGGTCCCTCATTACTGTCCCTCTCATCACACTGTGGCCCCTCATTACTGTCCCTCTCATCACACTGTGCTCTCCTTTATCATTACACTGCATCACACTGTGGTCCCTCATTACTGTCCCTCTCATCACACTGTGTTCTCCTTTATCATTACACTGCATCACACTGTGGTCCCTCATTACTGTCCCTCTCATCACACTGTGGCCCCTCATTACTGTCCCTCTCATCACACTGTGCTCTCCTTTATCATTACACTGCATCACACTGTGGCCCCTCATTACTGTCCCTCTCATCACTGTACTCTCCTTTATCATTACACTGCATCACACTGTGGTCCCTCATTACTGTCCCTCTCATCACACTGTGTTCTCCTTTATCATTACACTACATCACACTGCGGCCCCTCAGTACTGTCCCTCTCATCACACTGTGTTCTCCTTTATCATTACACTGCATCACACTGTGGTCCCTCATTACTGTCCCTCTCATCACACTGTGGCCCCTCATTACTGTCCCTCTCATCACACTGTGCTCTCCTTTATCATTACACTGCATCACACTGTGGTCCCTCATTACTGTCCCTCTCATCACACTGTGTTCTCCTTTATCATTACACTGCATCACACTGTGGTCCCTCATTACTGTCCCTCTCATCACACTGTGTTCTCCTTTATCATTACACTGCATCACACTGCGGCCCCTCATTACTGTCCCTCTCATCACACTGTGTTCTCCTTTATCATTACACTGCATCACACTGCGGCCCCTCATTACTGTCCCTCTCATCACACTGTGTTCTCCTTTATCATTACACTGCATCACACTGTGGCCCCTCATTACTGTCCCTCTCATCACTGTACTCTCCTTTATCATTACACTGCATCACACTGCGGCCCCTCATTACTGTCCCTCTCATCACTGTGCTCTCCTTTATCATTACATTGCATCACACTGTGGTCCCTCATTACTGTCCCTCTCATCACACTGTGGCCCCTCATTACTGTCCCTCTCATCACTGTGCTCTCCTTTATCATTACACTGCATCACACTGTGGCCCCTCATTACTGTCCCTCTCATCACACTGTGCCCTCCTTTATCATTACACTGCATCACACTGTGGTCCCTCATTACTGTCCCTCTCATCACACAGTGCTCTCCTTTATCATTACACTGCATCACACTGTGGTCCCTCATTACTGTCCCTCTCATCACACAGTGCTCTCCTTTATCATTACACTACATCACACTGTGGTCCCTCATTACTGTCCATCTCATCACTGTACTCTCCTTTATCATTACACTACATCACACTGCAGCCCCTCATTACTGTCCCTCTCATCACACTGTGTCCTCCTTTATCATTACACTACATCACACTGTGGCCCCTCATTACTGTCCCTCTCATCACACTGTGCTCTCCTTTATCATTACACTGCATCACACTGTGGTCCCTCATTACTGTCCCTCTCATCACACTGTGCTCTCCTTTATCATTACACTGCATCACACTGTGGTCCCTCATTACTGTCCCTCTCATCACACTGTGCTCTCCTTTATCATTACACTGCATCACACTGTGGTCCCTCATTACTGTCCCTCTCATCACACTGTGTCCTCCTTTATCATTACACTGCATCACACTGTGGTCCCTCATTACTGTCCCTCTCATCACACTGTGCTCTCCTTTATCATTACACTGCATCACACTGTGGTCCCTCATTACTGTCCCTCTCATCACACTGTGCTCTCCTTTATCGTTACACTGCATCACACTGTGGTCCCTCATTACTGTCCCTCTCATCACACTGTGCTCTCCTTTATCATTACACTGCATCACACTGTGGTCCCTCATTACTGTCCCTCTCATCACACTGTGCTCTCCTTTATCGTTACACTGCATCACACTGTGGTCCCTCATTACTGTCCCTCTCATCACACTGTGCTCTCCTTTATCGTTACACTACATCATACTGTGGTCCCTCATTACTGTCCCTGTCATCACACTGTGCTCTCCTTTATCATTACACTGCATCACACTGTGGTCCCTCATTACTTTCCCTCTCATCACACTGTGTCCTCCTTTATCATTACACTACATCACACTGCGGCCCCTCATTACTGTCCCTCTCATCACACTGTGCTCTCCTTTATCATTACACTACATCACACTGTGGCCCCTCATTACTGTCCCTCTCATCACACTGTGGCCCCTCATTACTATCCCTCTCATCACACTGTGCCCTCCTTTATCATTACACTACATCACACTGTGGCCCCTCATTACTGTCCCTCTCATCACACTGTGCCCTCCTTTATCATCACACTGCAGCCCCTCATTACTGTCCCTCTCATCACACTGTGCCCTCCTTTATCATTACACTGCATCACACTGCAGCCCCTCATTACTGTCCCTCTCATCACACTGTGCTCTCCTTTATCATTACACTGCATCACACTGTGGTCCCTCATTACTGTCCTTCTCATCACACTGTGCCCTCCTTTATCATTACACTGCATCACACTGTGGTCCCTCATTACTGTCCTTCTCATCACACTGTGCCCTCCTTTATCATTACACTGCATCACACTGTGGTCCCTCATTACTGTCCTTCTCATCACACTGTGCCCTCCTTTATCATTACACTGCATCACACTGTGGCCCCTCATTACTGTCCCCCTCATCACACTGTGTCCTTCTTTATCATTACACTGCATCACACTGTGGCCCCTCATTGCTGTCCCTCTCATCACACTGTTCTCTCCTTTATCATTTCACTACATCACACTGTGGCCCCTCATTACTGTCCCTCTCATCACACTGTTCTCTCCTTTATCATTACACTACATCACACTGTGGCCCCTCATTGCTGTCCCTCTCATCACTGTACTCTCCTTTATCATTACACTGCATCACACTGCGGCCCCTCATTACTGTCCCTCTCATCACACTGTGCCCTCCTTTATCATTACACTGCATCACACTGTGGTCCCTCATTACTGTCCCTCTCATCACACTGTGCCCTCCTTTATCATTACACTGCATCACACTGTGGTCCCTCATTACTGTCCCTCTCATCACACTGTGCCCTCCTTTATCATTACACTGCATCACACTGTGGTCCCTCATTACTGTCCCTCTCATCACACTGTGCCCTCCTTTATCATTACACTGCATCACACTGTGGTCCCTCATTACTGTCCCTCTCATCACACCGTGCCCTCCTTTATCATTACACTGCATCACACTGTGGTCCCTCATTACTGTCCCCCTCATCACACTGTGTCCTCCTTTATCATTACACTGCATCACACTGTGGTCCCTCATTACTGTCCCTCTCATCACACCGTGCCCTCCTTTATCATTACACTGCATCACACTGTGGTCCCTCATTACTGTCCCTCTCATCACACTGTGTCCTCCTTTATCATTACACTACATCACACTGTGGTCCCTCATTACTGTCCATCTCATCACACTGTGCTCTCCTTTATCATTACACTGCATCACACTGTGGCCCCTCATTACTGTCCCTCTCATCACACTGTACCCTCCATTTTCATTACACTGCATCACACTGTGGCCCCTCATTACTGTCCCTCTCATCACACTCTGCCCTCCTTTATCATTACACTGCATCACACTGTGGCCCCTCATTGCTGTCCCTCTCATCACACTGTTCTCTCCTTTATCATTACACTACATCACACTGTGGCCCCTCATTACTGTCCCTCTCATCACACTGTTCTCTCCTTTATCATTACACTACATCACACTGTGGCCCCTCATTGCTGTCCCTCTCATCACTGTACTCTCCTTTATCATTACACTGCATCACACTGTGGTCCCTCATTACTGTCCCTCTCATCACACTGTGTCCTCCTTTATCATTACACTGCATCACACTGTGGTCCCTCATTACTGTCCCTCTCATCACACTGTGCTCTCCTTTATCATTACACTGCATCACACTGCGGCCCCTCATTACTATCCCTCTCATCACACTGTGCCCTCCTTTATCATTATACTGCATCACACTGTGGCCCCTCATTACTGTCCCTCTCATCACACTGTTCTCTCCTTTATCATTACACTACATCACACTGTGGCCCCTCATTGCTGTCCCTCTCATCACTGTACTCTCCTTTATCATTACACTGCATCACACTGCGGCCCCTCATTACTGTCCCTCTCATCACACTGTGCTCTCCTTTATCATTACACTGCATCACACTGTGGTCCCTCATTACTGTCCCTCTCATCACACTGTGTCCTCCTTTATCATTACACTGCATCACACTGTGGTCCCTCTCATCACACTGTGTCCTCCTTTATCATTACACTGCATCACACTGTGGTCCCTCTCATCACACTGTGCTCTCCTTTATCATTACACTGCATAACACTGTGGTCCCTCATTACTTTCTCTCTCATCACACTGTGTCCTCCTTTATCATTACACTACATCACACTGTGGCCCCTCATTACTGTCCCTCTCATCACACTGTGGCCCCTCATTACTATCCCTCTCATCACACTGTGCCCTCCTTTATCATTACACTACATCACACTGTGGCCCCTCATTACTGTCCCTCTCATCACACTGTGCCCTCCTTTATCATCACACTGCAGCCCCTCATTACTGTCCCTCTCATCACACTGTGCCCTCCTTTATCATTACACTGCATCACACTGTGGTCCCTCATTACTGTCCCTCTCATCACACTGTGCCCTTTATCATTACACTGCATCACACTGTGGTCCCTCATTACTGTCCCCCTCATCACACTGTGCCCTCCTTTATCATTACACTGCATCACACTGTGGTCCCTCATTACTGTCCCTCTCATCACACTGTACCCTCCTTTATCATTACACTGCATCACACTGTGGTCCCTCATTACTGTCCCTTTCATCACACTGTGCCCTCCTTTATCATTACACTACATCACACTGTGGCCCCTCATTACTGTCCCTCTCATCACACTGTGCCCTCCTTTATCATTACACTACATCACACTGTGGCCCCTCATTACTGTCCCTCTCATCACACTGTGCCCTCCTTTATCATTACACTGCATCACACTGTGGTCCCTCATTACTGTCCCTCTCATCACACTGTGCTCTCCTTTATCATTACACTGCATCACACTGCGGCCCCTCAACTGCATCACACTGCGGCCCCTCATTACTGTCCCTCTCATCACACTGTGCTCTCCTTTATCATTACACTGCATCACACCTGTGGCCCCTCATTACTGTCCCTCTCATCACACTGTGCTCTCCTTTATCATTACACTGCATCACACTGCGGCCCCTCATTACTGTCCCTCTCCTCACACTGTGCTCTCCTTTATCATTACACTGCATCACACTGTGGCCCCTCATTACTGTCCCTCTCATCACACTGTGCTCTCCTTTATCATTACACTGCATCACACTGCGGCCCTCATTACTGTCCCTCTCATCACACTGTGCTCTCCTTTATCATTACACTGCATCACACTGTGGCCCCTCATTACTGTCCCTCTCATCACACTGTGCCCTTTATCATTACACTGCATCACACTGTGGTCCCTCATTACTGTCCCCCTCATCACACTGTGCCCTCCTTTATCATTACACTGCATCACACTGTGGTCCCTCATTACTGTCCCTCTCATCACACTGTACCCTCCTTTATCATTACACTGCATCACACTGTGGTCCCTCATTACTGTCCCTTTCATCACACTGTGCCCTCCTTTATCATTACACTACATCACACTGTGGCCCCTCATTACTGTCCCTCTCATCACACTGTGCCCTCCTTTATCATTACACTACATCACACTGTGGCCCCTCATTACTGTCCCCTCTCATCACACTGTGCCCTCCTTTATCATTACACTGCATCACACTGTGGTCCCTCATTACTGTCCCTCTCATCACACTGTGCTCTCCTTTATCATTACACTGCATCACACTGCGGCCCCTCATTACTGTCCCTCTCATCACACTGTGCTCTCCTTTATCATTACACTGCATCACACTGGGGCCCCTCATTACTGTCCCTCTCATCACACTGTGCTCTCCTTTATCATTACACTGCATCACACTGCGGCCCCTCATTACTGTCCCTCTCCTCACACTGTGCTCTCCTTTATCATTACACTGCATCACACTGTGGCCCCTCATTACTGTCCCCTCTCATCACACTGTGCTCTCCTTTATCATTACACTGCATCACACTGCGGCCCCTCATTACTGTCCCTCTCATCACACTGTGCTCTCCTTTATCATTACACTGCATCACACTGTGGCCCCTCATTACTGTCCCTCTCATCACACTGTGCTCTCCTTTATCATTACACTGCATCACACTGTGGCCCCTCATTACTGTCCCTCTCATCACACTGTTCTCTCCTTTATCATTACACTACATCACACTGTGGCCCCTCATTGCTGTCCCTCTCATCACTGTACTCTCCTTTATCATTACACTGCATCACACTGCGGGCCCTCATTACTGTCCCCTCTCATCACACTGTGCTCTCCTTTATCATTACACTGCATCACACTGTGGTCCCTCATTACTGTCCCTCTCATCACACTGTGTCCTCCTTTATCATTACACTGCATCACACTGTGGTCCCCTCATTACTGTCCCTCTCATCACACTGTGCTCTCCTTTATCATTACACTGCATCACACTGCGGCCCCTCATTACTATCCCTCTCATCACACTGTGCCCTCCTTTATCATTACACTGCATCACACTGTGCTCTCCTTTATCATTATACTGCATCACACTGTGGCCCCCTCATTGCTGTCCCTCTCATCACACTGTGCTCTCCTTTATCATTATACTGCATCACACTGTGGCCTCTCATTGCTGTCCCCTCTCATCACACTGTTCTCTCCTTTATCATTACACTGCATCACACTGTGGTCCCTCATTACTGTCCCTCTCATCACACTGTTCTCTCCTTTATCATTACACTACATCACACTGTGGCCCCTCATTGCTGTCCCTCTCATCACTGTACTCTCCTTTATCATTACACTGCATCACACTGCGGCCCCTCATTACTGTCCCTCTCATCACACTGTGCTCTCCTTTATCATTACACTGCATCACACTGTGGTCCCTCATTACTGTCCCTCTCATCACACTGTGTCCTCCTTTATCATTACACTGCATCACACTGTGGTCCCTCTCATCACACTGTGTCCTCCTTTATCATTACACTGCATCACACTGTGGTCCCTCATTACA
>NC_134407.1:221192476-221215487 GCF_038048845.1 Mixophyes fleayi | reverse complement strand
TGGGGGACATGTGTGACTGATGGGGAGAGAGAGGGGACATGTGTGACTGATGGGGAGAGAGAGGGGACATGTGTGACTGAGGGAGAGAGAGAGGGGACATGTGTGACTGAGGGGGCTGAGGATAGGGGACATGTGTGACTGAGGGGGAGAGAGAGGGGACATGTGTGACTGAGGGGGAGAGAGAGGGGACATGTGTGACTGAGGGGGCTGAGGATAGGGGACATGTGTGACTGAGGGGGGGAGAGAGAGGGGACATGTGTGACTGAGGGGGAGAGAGAGGGGACATGTGTGACTGAGGGGGAGAGAGAGGGGACATGTGTGACTGAGGGGGAGAGAGAGGGGACATGTGTGACTGAGGGGGCTGAGGATAGGGGACATGTGTGACTGAGGGGGAGAGAGAGGGGACATGTGTGACTGAGGGGGAGAGAGAGGGGACATGTGTGACTGAGGGGGCTGAGGATAGGGGACATGTGTGACTGAGGGGGATAGAGGGAGGACATGTGTGACTGAGGGGGAGAGAGAGGGGGCATGTGTGACTGAGGGGGAGAGAGAGGGGACATGTGTGACTGATGGGGAGAGAGAGGGGACATGTGTGACTGAGGGGGAGAGAGAGGGGACATGTGTGACTGAGGGGGAGAGAGAGGGGACATGTGTGACTGAGGGGGAGAGAGAGGGGACATGTGTGACTGAGGGGGAGAGAGAGGGGACATGTGTGACTGAGGGGGAGAGAGAGGGGGCATGTGTGACTGAGGGGGAGAGAGAGGGGACATGTGTGACTGAGGGGGAGAGAGAGGGGACATGTGTGACTGAGGGGGAGAGAGAGGGGACATGTGTGACTGAGGGGGCTGAGGATAGGGGACATGTGTGACTGAGGGGGAGAGAGAGGGGACATGTGTGACTGAGGGGGAGAGAGAGGGGACATGTGTGACTGAGGGGGCTGAGGATAGGGGACATGTGTGACTGAGGGGGGAGAGAGAGGGGACATGTGTGACTGATGGGGAGAGAGAGGGGACATGTGTGACTGAGGGGGAGAGAGAGGGGACATGTGTGACTGAGGGGGAGAGAGAGGGGGCATGTGTGACTGAGGGGGAGAGAGAGGGGACATGTGTGACTGAGGGGGATAGAGAGGGGGCATGTGTGACTGAGGGGGAGAGAGAGGGGGCATGTGTGACTGAGGGGGAGAGAGAGGGGGCATGTGTGACTGAGGGGGAGAGAGAGGGGACATGTGTGACTGAGGGGGAGAGAGAGGGGACATGTGTGACTGAGGGGGAGAGAGAGGGGACATGTGTGACTGAGGGGGAGAGAGAGGGGACATGTGTGACTGAGGGGGAGAGAGAGGGGACATGTGTGACTGAGGGGGCTGAGGATAGGGGACATGTGTGACTGAGGGGAAGAGAGAGGGGACATGTGTGACTGAGGGGAAGAGAGAGGGGACATGTGTGACTGAGGGGGAGAGAGAGGGGACATGTGTGACTGAGGGGGAGAGAGAGGGGACATGTGTGACTGAGGGGGCTGAGGATAGGGGACATGTGTGACTGAGGGGGATAGAGGGAGGACATGTGTGACTGAGGGGGAGAGAGAGGGGGCATGTGTGACTGAGGGGGAGAGAGAGGGGACATGTGTGACTGATGGGGAGAGAGAGGGGACATGTGTGACTGAGGGGGAGAGAGAGGGGACATGTGTGACTGAGGGGGAGAGAGAGGGGACATGTGTGACTGAGGGGGAGAGAGAGGGGACATGTGTGACTGAGGGGGAGAGAGAGGGGACATGTGTGACTGAGGGGGAGAGAGAGGGGGCATGTGTGACTGAGGGGGAGAGAGAGGGGACATGTGTGACTGAGGGGGAGAGAGAGGGGACATGTGTGACTGAGGGGGAGAGAGAGGGGACATGTGTGACTGAGGGGGCTGAGGATAGGGGACATGTGTGACTGAGGGGGAGAGAGAGGGGACATGTGTGACTGAGGGGGAGAGAGAGGGGACATGTGTGACTGAGGGGGCTGAGGATAGGGGACATGTGTGACTGAGGGGGAGAGAGAGGGGACATGTGTGACTGATGGGGAGAGAGAGGGGACATGTGTGACTGAGGGGGAGAGAGAGGGGACATGTGTGACTGAGGGGGAGAGAGAGGGGGCATGTGTGACTGAGGGGGAGAGAGAGGGGACATGTGTGACTGAGGGGGATAGAGAGGGGGCATGTGTGACTGAGGGGGAGAGAGAGGGGGCATGTGTGACTGAGGGGGAGAGAGAGGGGGCATGTGTGACTGAGGGGGAGAGAGAGGGGACATGTGTGACTGAGGGGGAGAGAGAGGGGACATGTGTGACTGAGGGGGAGAGAGAGGGGACATGTGTGACTGAGGGGGAGAGAGAGGGGACATGTGTGACTGAGGGGGAGAGAGAGGGGACATGTGTGACTGAGGGGGCTGAGGATAGGGGACATGTGTGACTGAGGGGAAGAGAGAGGGGACATGTGTGACTGAGGGGAAGAGAGAGGGGACATGTGTGACTGAGGGGGAGAGAGAGGGGACATGTGTGACTGAGGGGGAGAGAGAGGGGACATGTGTGACTGAGGGGGAGAGAGAGGGGGCATGTGTGACTGAGGGGGGGAGAGAGAGGGGGCATGTGTGACTGAGGGGGAGAGAGAGGGGGCATGTGTGACTGAGGGGGAGAGAGAGGGGACATGTGTGACTGAGGGGGAGAGAGAGGGGGCATGTGTGACTGAGGGGGAGAGAGAGGGGGCATGTGTGACTGAGGGGGAGAGAGAGGGGACATGTGTGACTGAGGGGGAGAGAGGGGGCATGTGTGAGGGGGACATGTGTGACTGAGGGGGAGAGAGAGGGGACATGTGTGACTGAGGGGGATAGAGGGAGGGGGCATGTGTGACTGAGGGGGAGAGAGAGGGGGCATGTGTGACTGAGGGGGAGAGAGAGGGGGCATGTGTGACTGAGGGGGAGAGAGAGGGGACATGTGTGACTGAGGGGGAGAGAGAGGGGACATGTGTGACTGAGGGGGAGAGGGAGGGGGCATGTGTGACTGAGGGGGAGAGAGAGGGGACATGTGTGACTGAGGGGGAGAGAGAGGGGACATGTGTGACTGAGGGGGAGAGAGAGGGGACATGTGTGACTGAGGGGGAGAGAGAGGGGGCATGTGTGACTGAGGGGGAGAGAGAGGGGGCATGTGTGACTGAGGGGGGGAGAGAGGGGACATGTGTGACTGAGGGGGGGAGAGAGGGGGAGAGAGAGGGGGCATGTGTGACTGAGGGGGAGAGAGAGGGGACATGTGTGACTGAGGGGGAGAGAGAGGGGGCATGTGTGACTGAGGGGGAGAGAGAGGGGGCATGTGTGACTGAGGGGGAGAGAGAGGGGACATGTGTGACTGAGGGGGAGAGAGAGGGGACATGTGTGACTGAGGGGGAGAGAGAGGGGACATGTGTGACTGAGGGGGAGAGAGAGGGGGCATGTGTGACTGAGGGGGATAGAGAGAGGGGGCATGTGTGACTGAGGGGAATAGAGGGAGGGGGCATGTGTGACTGAGGTACTGAGGGGGAGAGAGAGGGGACATGTGTGACTGAGGGGGAGAGAGGGGGCATGTGTGAGGGGGAGAGAGAGGGGGACATGTGTGACTGAGGGGGAGAGAGAGGGGACATGTGTGACTGAGGGGGATAGAGGGAGGGGGCATGTGTGACTGAGGGGGAGAGAGGGAGGGGGCATGTGTGACTGAGGGGGAGAGAGGGAGGGGGCATGTGTGACTGAGGGGGAGAGAGAGGGGGCATGTGTGACTGAGGGGGAGAGAGAGGGGACATGTGTGACTGAGGGGGATAGAGGGAGGGGGCATGTGTGACTGAGGGGGAGAGAGAGGGGACATGTGTGACTGAGGGGGAGAGAGGGGGCATGTGTGAGGGGGACATGTGTGACTGAGGGGGAGAGAGAGGGGACATGTGTGACTGAGGGGGAGAGAGAGGGGACGTGTGTGACTGAGGCGGAGAGAGAGGGGGCGTGTGTGACTGAGGGGGATAGAGGGAGGGGGCATGTGTGACTTAGGGGGAGAGAGAGGGGGCATGTGTGACTGAGGGGGAGAGAGAGGGGGCGTGTGTGACTGAGGGGGAGAGAGAGGGGACGTGTGTGACTGAGGGGGAGAGAGAGGGGGCGTGTGTGAGGGGGAGAGAGAGGGGGACATGTGTGACTGAGGGGGAGAGAGAGGGGACGTGTGTGACTGAGGGGGAGAGAGAGGGGGCGTGTGTGACTGAGGGGGAGAGAGAGGGGGCGTGTGTGACTGAGGGGGAGAGAGAGGGGACGTGTGTGACTGAGGGGGATAGAGGGAGGGCACGTGTGTGACTGAGGGGGAGAGAGAGGGGACGTGTGTGACTGAGGGGGAGAGAGAGGGGGCGTGTGTGACTGAGGGGGAGAGAGAGGGGGCATGTGTGACTGAGGGGGAGAGAGAGGGGGCATGTGTGACTGAGGGGGAGAGAGAGGGGGCATGTGTGACTGAGGGGGAGAGAGAGGGGGCATGTGTGACTGAGGGGGATAGAGGGAGGACATGTGTGACTGAGGGGGAGAGAGAGGGGGCATGTGTGACTGAGGGGGAGAGAGGGGGCATGTGTGAGGGGGACATGTGTGACTGAGGGGGAGAGAGAGGGGCGTGTGACTGAGGGGGATAGAGGGAGGGGGCATGTGTGACTGAGGGGGAGAGAGAGGGGACATGTGTGACTGGGGGGGAGAGAGAGGGGACATGTGTGACTGAGGGGGATAGAGGGAGGGGGCATGTGTGACTGAGGGGGAGAGAGAGGGGGCATGTGTGACTGAGGGGGAGAGAGAGGGGGCATGTGTGACTGAGGGGGATAGAGGGAGGGGGCATGTGTGACTGAGGGGGAGAGAGAGGGGACATGTGTGACTGAGGGGGAGAGAGGGGGCATGTGTGAGGGGGACATGTGTGACTGAGGGAGAGAGAGGGGACATGTGTGACTGAGGGGGATAGAGGGAGGGGGCATGTGTGACTGAGGGGGAGAGAGAGGGGGCATGTGTGACTAAGGGGGAGAGAGAGGGGGCATGTGTGACTGAGGGGGAGAGAGAGGGGACGTGTGTGACTGAGGGGGAGAGAGAGGGGGCGTGTGTGACTGAGGGGGAGAGAGAGGGGACGTGTGTGACTGAGGGGGAGAGAGAGGGGGCGTGTGACTGAGGGGAGAGAGAGGGGGCATGTGACTGAGGGGGAGAGAGAGGGGGCATGTGTGACTGAGGGGGAGAGAGAGGGGACATGTGTGACTGGGGGGGATAGAGGGAGGGCATGTGTGACTGAGGGGGAGAGAGAGGGGACATGTGTGACTGAGGGGGAGAGAGAGGGACATGTGTGACTGAGGGGGAGAGAGAGGGGGCATGTGTGACTGAGGGGGAGAGAGAGGGGGCATGTGTGACTGAGGGGGAGAGAGAGGGGGCATGTGTGACTGAGGGGGAGAGAGAGGGGGCATGTGTGACTGAGGGGGATAGAGGGAGGACATGTGTGACTGAGGGGGAGAGAGAGGGGGCATGTGTGACTGAGGGGGAGAGAGAGGGAGCATGTGTGACTGAGGGGGAGAGAGAGGGGGCATGTGTGACTGAGGGGGAGAGAGAGGGGCATGTGTGACTGAAGGGGAGAGAGAGGGGGCATGTGTGACTGAGGGGGAGAGAGAGGGGGCATGTGTGACAGAGGGGGCATGTGTGACTGAGGGGGAGAGAGAGGGGGCATGTGTGACTGAGGGGAGAGAGAGGGGGCATGTGTGACTGAGGGGGAGAGAGAGGGGGCATGTGTGACTGAGGGGGAGAGAGGGGGCATGTGTGACTTGAGGAGAGAGAGAGGAGGCATGTGTGACTGAGGGGGAAAGAGAGGGGGCATGTGTGACTGAGGGGGAAAGAGAGGGGGCATGTGTGACTGAGGGGGAGAGAGAGGGGACATGTGTGACTGAGGGGGATAAAGGGAGGGCATGTGTGACTGAGGGGGAGAGAGAGGGGGCATGTGTGACTGAGGGGGCATGTGTGACTGAGGGGGAGAGAGAGGGGGCATGTGTGACTGAGGGGGAGAGAGAGGGGACATGTGTGACTGAGGGGGAGAGAGAGGGGGCATGTGTGACTGAGGGGGAGAGAGAGGGGGCATGTGTGACTGAGGGGGAGAGAGAGGGGACATGTGTGACTGAGGGGGAGAGAGGGGGCATGTGTGAGGGGGACATGTGTGACTGAGGGGGAGAGAGAGGGGACATGTGTGACTGAGGGGGATAGAGGGAGGGGGCATGTGTGACTGAGGGGAAGAGAGAGGGGGCATGTGTGACTGAGGGGGAGAGAGAGGGGACGTGTGTGACTGAGGGGGAGAGAGAGGGGGCGTGTGTGACTGAGGGGGAGAGAGAGGGGACGTGTGTGACTGAGGGGGAGAGAGAGGGGGCGTGTGTGACTGAGGGGGAGAGAGGGGGGGCATGTGTGACTGAGGGGGAGAGAGAGGGGACATGTGTGACTGAGGGGGATAGAGGGAGGGCATGTGTGACTGAGGGGGAGAGAGAGAGGACATGTGTGACTGAGGGGGAGAGAGAGGGGACATGTGTGACTGAGGGGGAGAGAGAGGGGACATGTGTGACTGAGGGGGAGAGAGAGGGGGCATGTGTGACTGAGGGGGAGAGAGAGGGGGCATGTGTGACTGAGGGGGATAGAGGGAGGACATGTGTGACTGAGGGGGAGAGAGAGGGGGCATGTGTGACTGAGGGGGAGAGAGAGGGAGCATGTGTGACTGAGGGGGAGAGAGAGGGGGCATGTGTGACTGAGGGGGAGAGAGAGGGGGCATGTGTGACTGAGGGGGAGAGAGGGGGCATGTGTGACAGGGGCATGTGTGACTGAGGGGGAGAGAGAGGGGGCATGTGTGACTGAGGGGGAGAGAGAGGGGGCATGTGTGACAGAGGGGGCATGTGTGACTGAGGGGGAGAGAGAGGGGGCATGTGTGACTGAGGGGGAGAGAGAGGGGGCATGTGTGACTGAGGGAGAGAGAGAGGAGGCATGTGTGACTGAGGGGGAAAGAGAGGGGGCATGTGTGACTGAGGGGGAAAGAGAGGGGGCATGTGTGACTGAGGGGGAGAGAGAGGGGACATGTGTGACTGAGGGGGATAGAGGGAGGGCATGTGTGACTGAGGGGGAGAGAGAGGGGGCATGTGTGACTGAGGGGGCATGTGTGACAGGGGGAGAGAGAGGGGGCATGTGTGACTGAGGGGGAGAGAGAGGGGACATGTGTGACTGAGGGAGCTGGAGAGGGGGCATGTGTGACTGAGGGGGAGAGAGAGGGGACATATGTGACAGAGGGGGCATGTGTGATTGAGGGGGAGAGAGAGGGGGCATGTGTGACTGAGGGGCAGAGAGAGGGGGCATGTGTGACTGAGGGGGAGAGAGAGGGGGCATGTGTGACTGAGGGGGAGAGAGAGGGGGCATGTGTGACTGAGGGGGAGAGAGAGGGGACATGTGTGACTGAGGGGGAGAGAGAGGGGACATGTGTGACTGAGGGGGAGAGAGAGGGGGCATGTGTGACTGAGGGGGAGAGAAGGGGCATGTGTGACTGAGGGGGAGAGAGAGGGGGCATGTGTGACTGAGGGGAGAGAGAGGGGGCATGTGTGACTGAGGGGGAGAGAGAGGGGGCATGTGTGACTGAGGGGGAGAGAGAGGGGGCATGTGTGACTGAGGGGGAGAGAGAGGGGGCATGTGTGACTGAGGGGGAGAGAGAGGGGGCATGTGTGACTGAGGGGGAGAGAGAGGGGGCATGTGTGACTGAGGGGGAGAGAGAGGGGGCATGTGTGACTGAGGGGGAGAGAGAGGGGGCATGTGTGACTGAGGGGGAGAGAGAGGGGGCATGTGTGACTGATGGGGCTGGAGAGAGGGCATGTGTGACTGAGGGGGAGAGAGAGGGGGCATGTGTGACTGAGGTGGAGAGAGAGGGGTCATGTGTGACTGAGGGGGAGAGAGAGGGGGCATGTGTGACTGAGGGGGCATGTGTGACTGAGGGGGAGAGAGAGGGGGCATGTGTGACTGAGGGGGATGGAGAGGGGACATGTGTGACTGAGGGGGAGAGAGAGGGGGCATGTGTGACTGAGGGGGATGGAGAGGGGGCATGTGTGACTGAGGGGGGGGAGAGAGAGGGGGCATGTGTGACTGAGGGGGGGAGAGAGGGGACATGTGTGACTGAAGGTGTTGGGCAGAGAGGGGACATGTGTGACTGAAGGTGCTCTGCAGAGAGGGGGCATGGGTGACTGAAGGTGCTGGAGAGGGGACATGTGTGACTGAGGGGGATAGAGAGGGGGCATGGGTGACTGAAGGTGCTGGGCAGAGAGGGGGCATGGGTGACTGAAGGTGCTGGGCATAGAGGGGGCACGTGTGACTGAAGGTGCTGGGCAGAGAGGGGGCACGGGTGACTGAAGGTGCTCTGAGAGAGGGGACATGGGTGACTGAAGGTGCTGGGCAGACAGGGGACATGTGTGACTGAAGGTGCTGGACAGAGAGGGGACATGTGTGACTGAAGGTGCTGGGCAGAGAGGGGACATGTGTGACTGAAGGTGCTGGGCAGAGAGGGGACATGTGTGACTGAAGGTGCTGGGCAGAGAGGGGGCATGTGTGACTGAAGGTGCTGGGCAGAGAGGGGGCATGGGTGACTGAAGGTGCTCTGCAGAGAGGGGGCATGTGTGACTGAAGGTGCTGGGCAGAGAGGGGACATGTGTGACTGAAGGTGCTCTGCAGAGAGGGGGCATGTGTGACTGAAGGTGCTGGGCAGAGAGGGGGCATGGGTGACTGAAGGTGCTCTGCAGAGAGGGGGCATGGGTGACTGAAGGTGCTGGGCAGACAGGGGACATGTGTGACTGAAGGTGCTGGGCAGAGAGGGGACATGTGTGACTGAAGGTGCTCTGCAGAGAGGGGGCATGTGTGACTACAGCATGTTGACAGAGGGGGCATGTGAGGGAGAAGCCTCTTCCCCACACGGCCCCTTCTCAACCAACAATACCCTGACAATTTCTCTGATATTCCCCATAGTGCTCATTGTCTTTTCCCTCACAGGCCCCCTGCCCACAATCGTGCCTCACAGCCGACCACCAGATTTTCCCTCACAGGCCCCCTGCCCACAATCGTGTCTCACTGCCGACCACCAGCTTTTCCCTCAAAGGCCCCGCTGCCTCAATCCTGACACCTCTCTTGCTTCAAAATGAAAAGTGGCACCTTTTATTTGAAAGAGGAGTAGAGCCTTACCAGCAAGTGCGATAATAATACAGAGACCGTTATTGCCATAGATGTTTGTTTTTTTAAGACTACTGTATCTAGTCACATTTTACTCAGATGATATTATCATTACAGGCCATGAGTATAATTGCTTTTGTCACAACACCGTACATAAAAGATTATCTCACAAAAATAACAATACATCCAATTTTCTAAGCACTTTTTTAGGTGTCATACTTCTGCCTTCTCACTTATCCATAACTTTTAAATTTTGCTATTTTTCAGGCATTCATTGTGGGACACCAGGAACCATTGGAGAATAGTGTAGGCACCAGGCGAAAGGGCAATATAAGACATCCCAGAAGTTCACAGACACTGATCCTGCTTTATACCCCTCTCCTGTTAGGCCCTCAGTTTAGATTAATTGCCCAGTGTGGCAGGGCCTATTTTTTTATTACTGGGGTGGTCTCCAAAGTCTGCGACTTTAGTGTCACAGCGCGGATGATTGTGTAACGCTCTGGGCAGAAGAACAGAGGTAACGACATGGTGTTTACGCTAATGCCCCCACTCATAGTGATGGATTCCTCTGCAGGACCCGGCCATAGTCGCTACAGGGGTTCCCAGGCAGTGATTGCAGGAATGGCAGTCACTGCTTCACAGTGCTCTGTAGGATGACTGTGAGTGGTAACCTTTCCCATCACAGTGCTGGAAGATAAGTTTAGCAAGATGATGTGGAACACTGGAATGGGTACCTCTTAGTTGGGGCAGGCTTCATGTTTCCTTAAGGGTCCTGGGTCAGGCGGGGGTTACTGGGTATATGTAAGACCCCACTAGGCACTGGACTGGTGGAGGGTGCGTCCTTTTGAACAGCTACTAATGCATTACTGGGGAAGGTGCTTCTTTCCTTTCCCTCCAGTGGTCTGTCACCCCAGGTGTGCAGTCACCAGAACAGCAGCCATCCTAGATCACTAGCACTCCTTATCTCTGTTCCTCTTAAGGTATTAGGTTTTTCAGGTTTTACTAAGTGGTTAGTCCCAAAGATTTAGGGCCGCTATGCAGGCTCACTGATTTTTGTGATTGTGTGCTGCTTCTGTCTGTTCTTGTATTTTTTCTTCTGTGCTTATGTCAGATTGGGGGTTGATTCTTGAACGCTATGGCTGGGGGGTAACTTATATGACGAAGTTTACCTGTTCCAGCTGAAACTCTAAACGCCTGGGACAGGTCACTAGTCAACTCTATGGCTTAGATTGCTCAGCTAGTCATTTCCCTTTGGCTCTTCAGGGAATCTGGCTTGTTTGGTGTCTGTATTGTTGGGCCAAGGTCCTGCGGGTGACACCCCAACCTGAGAATGAGCCAGACTCTGACTGTTCTCCCCACAGGGAGGGCAAAGTGCTAGATATGTAGGACTCATGGTTTGGGCAGGAAGTCGCCACTTACTGTCAGGGGGTGAAAGAGCTGATACATGCTGTGCTCCAGGTGTTAGTCATCCCAGAAGTCCTTGAGACAGCAAAGCCTTCTCTGTGTAAGCGGAGGTCGAAAGCCGGGATTTTTTCCTTTTTCTTCCGCTGGATGATTTGTTGGGTGAAGTTTGTAACTTGCTGGACCAGAAGTTCCATGTTTCCCTGTCGGTTATAGTTCTGTTTACTTCATCCTTCTGAGGATATTGGTAAATGGGAAACGCCTTCTAAGGATGGCGCACCTTCAGCACAGTTGTCTGAGACAACTACCATCCCAAGTCTTAATGCAGCCACGCTTAAGGATGGTGTCCACCATAAGGTCAAGGACAATCTTAAGTCCTGTTTTAGGACAGCAGGAGCCTCTTTAAGGCCCACTTTGGCCTCTGCTTGGGTGACCAAGGTTGTGAAATACTGGTCCGAGCAGGTTACTGAGGGCTTCTTAGCTGGCAATCCGTGATCTGAATTGCTCCTGTTGGTGGAGCAGATTCAGAGAACTATGGAGTATATGGGAGAGGTGGTCCTGGCCAATGGATTGATTGGGGCATGGATATCTGCCTCTGTGATTTTGGCTTGTTGGACTCTCTGTCTTTTGTTCTTGGAAGCTGATATGGAGTCTAAAAAGACTCTTGAGTCACTTCCTTTTTCTGTGGGGGTCCTCTTTGGGCCGTAGCTAGTCAATATTATTAGTTAGGCGACAGGAGGAAAAAGTGCTTTCATTCCTGTTAATGTACCAAAGCTAAGGTAGCCAGGTTTCTCCTTTTGTTTCTCTCGCTAGCTAGGCGCCAAGTCTGCTGATAAGAAATTTGCATCATGTTGTACTTCCCACCCACAATCGCTGACGTTTGAGCCTGTCTACTCCTCTTCAGGCTTAAACATAAATTAAAGGCCTATCGGGAGAGTGGTATAGAGGGGGTAGAGCTACGGTGAACTTCTAGGATGTCTTAAAGAGTCCACATGACTGGTCCCTACACTATACCCCAATGTTTCCCAGTGTCTCCCAGTGGACTAAGATAAAAAGGATTTATCTGAAATATAAAAATCCTATTATTTCTTTTATGTTTTATTTCCCTGATTACTCTTTCAGAAATAAAACATTTTTTCTTGTACTCTAAAGCAATTACCATTCAGGCTGCTGCAACCTCCATCTTGCTGTAATGATATCTTGATCCCCTACAATCCATTCAAATAGCCGCTGCAGGAATAACCTCTCTACTCTCCATCATTAATTACTATTCTCCTACTGAAATCATCTTCTCTTACACTTTAATTATCTTTTCACTACAAAAGTATTTAGTGCTGCCCAATCCATTTCCACTTATTATATCTATTATCACAATCTCTGTACATACCAACCCTCAGCTCACGCTGATGCTTCTTTCTTTGTCCCCGGGTTACCTCTGCTCTCAGGACTACGACCCTTCTTGAATGCTGCCCCTGGAAATCTTCAACAGAATCTCTGTCTGTCAAGTATTGTCTCTAACTGCAGGATCCTGCTGAAAACTCACCGGTTTAACGGACAGTTCAAATAGTACTTGTGACTATCTTCTCCCAGACCTGCGCTCCAGAGGGTAAAAAGGCCACGTTCTGGAGCGGACTGTTATGGGTTTTCTTCTTTAAAGTATCCGTTCATCAAGCGATATTAACAACGAAGAACACAAGAAATATAATAATACAGACAGTTTATTAGTTATTTTATTTCTACTCCTGAACTTCATGTTATTATCCCACCTGATAATGCCTGATGAATTTAAAGAGTGATAGTTATGTTGTAGCTTGTTATGATGAGGACCAGCAAGTGGAATTTATTACCTGATTATTGTAAATGGACGTTATCAGACATTTGTGTGCGCTGTTACATACTACAGACAGCTGAACGTTGTAATATACTGTATATTTGGATATTTTGAAAGAAATACATAATGTGATGTAACCAAAACATACTGAAAGCAACATTTTTGTATATTTGAGAGGTGAGGGTTGTTATAAACTAGTTATTTCACCATTAAAATTACTAGATCTTTATTGTTGTTTTGCCTGCTAAACTTTCTCAAAAGTATCTAAATTTTTAGCATATCAATTCTGTACTTTACCTGTAATTGCTATGCAAACCAAGGTCCCCCCCAGCAATGGAGGACCCAGGTGGGAGTGACTGATCCAGGCTGCTGGCTGGACCAGCAGATCATTGGGATATAATTACTAAACTGCGGGTTTGTAAAAGTGGAGATGTTACCTATAGCAACCAATCAGATTCTAGTTATTTAGTACATTCTACATAATGACAGCTAGAATCTGATTGGTTGCTATAGGCAACATCTCCACTTTTCAAACCTGCAGTTTAGTAAATTTACCCCATTGTCTTGCACTGTGTGTGATCTAATTATTTCAATAATCTATTTAGTGCTGATACCATGCCATAAGCCTCTCTGTGAAAATGGTGCACAATAATTCACAATGTACAGTAACTTACACGTAGGACCACTGGCCATAACTTGGATATACACACTGCTGTATATGTAGCACAGTTTCTATTATTTACAAACCACCAGGCCTGGAAACAAGTTTCGACCCAAACCCCCCTCCCTGTGTATGTTAGATATTTGTTACATGTCTACATATATGACCCGTGTGGATGAGACCTTCACGCTTTCCTCTTGTGTCCTAAAAGCATGTTAAAATATTAGATAAATGTATAGCCGCTGAACCAGGCATTGTAAAATAATATACTTTTCTATTCTCTTAATTATCTTTTTAAAAAATGTGATGACATAATTTGCCAATATATTATGAGAACCATCTGCCACGTATTAGGATTATTGAATGCCTACATTTCTGTTAGTCTGACAATCATTACATATTTACAGTTGTTTAAAAAATGTCCATATTTGGGAATAAAAATGCATCTAGCACCACGTCTATTACGCTACATCTGATTATAAGAAAGGTCCCTGCATAATAAACTTCATTTTGCACTTATATCAGGAACAATGAACTTGTTCTGTGATTTGCAGTTGATCCATATTAATCCCACTGGCGCTTAATTGTATAGTGTGCCCAGGGCCAGATTAACCCGAGGTCTTTCTGAGTAAGAGCCCAGGGGTCTCGGGCATGTGGGGGGGGGGGGGGGAAGCTTGAAACTATTTTAGGTTTATTAAAAAAAAAATTCTAGCTGTACCACCACAAATTCCGGGTTTCAAATATGACACTTTCGGGTTGTCGTGTGAGAGACTCCTTTTTTGACTGTGCGTTCCACCGATTAACTGTATGTTCCAAGTCTTGGACTCGCTGCTCAATAATTATCAGGGGCAGAATGAAGGAGGGGGCAGCTTGTAGTTTTTCTCAGTCGTACTACATCTCCCATGATGCATTGGGGGATTGTGTGATGGATTAATGGTGACATGGGAATGTGAAGGGGCTTCACACTATATTGTATGTTGTTTATACCCTGATGCCTCTCCTTCTGTGTAGTTTATACCCTTGTGCTGCTCCTTAGGTGGAGTTTATACCCTTGTGCTGCTCCTTAGGTGGAGTTTATACCCTTGTGCCGCTCCTTAGGTGGAGTTTAAACCCTTATGCCGCTCCTTAGGTGGAGTTTATACCCTTATGCCGCTCCTTAGGTGGAGTTTATACCCTTATGCCGCTCCTTAGGTGGAGTTTATACCCTTATGCCGCTCCTTAGGTGGAGTTTATACCCTTATGCCGCTCCTTAGGTGGAGTTTATAGCCTGATGCCTCTCCTTCTGTGTAGTTTATACCCTTGTGCTGCTCCTTGTGTGGGGTTTATACCCTTGTGCTGCTCCTTAGGTGGAGTTTATATCCTTATGCCACTCCTTAGGTGGAGTTTATACCCTTATGCCGCTCCTTAGGTGGAGTTTATATCCTTATGCCACTCCTTAGGTGGAGTTTATACCCTTATGCCGCTCCTTAGGTGGAGTTTATACCCTTATGCCGCTCCTTAGGTGGAGTTTATACCCTTATGCCGCTCCTTAGGTGGAGTTTATACCCTTATGCCGCTCCTTAGGTGGAGTTTATAGCCTGATGCCTCTCCTTCTGTGTAGTTTATACCCTTGTGCTGCTCCTTGTGTGGGGTTTATACCCTTGTGCTGCTCCTTAGGTGGAGTTTATACCCTTATGCCACTCCTTAGGTGGAGTTTATACCCTTATGCCGCTCCTTAGGTGGAGTTTATAGCCTGGTGCCGCTCCTTGTGTGGAGTTTACACCCTTGTTCCGCTCCTTGTGCTTAGTTATAACCTGATGCTCCTCCTTGTGCATACTTTACAGCCCGATTGAACCTCATTGGCACACTGCATGGTAACTATGCCAGTCTCACTTTACAGACCTCACTGGCTGCAACATTCATACTGGACAGAATTTTCGGATACTCGCACTTCACGGCTACAACAACTACTGTGTCAGGCACCAAGCAGCAAAACCCATTTGTAGTGCTGGTAATGCATTAATTAGTGCTATTAGTCCTACCCATCTGCTTACAGGCACTGCTAACCATTCCCACCGTGCCTCTCAATCACAGTGGGTTGTAAAGCCACAGTACACGGCGCAGAAATCTGAATATTCACGGCCAACCAATAGAAGTTATTTTAGTGCTGGGTGTCCTCCTATGTTCCATCACCATAGCAGAAAACCAGGAGAGAACTTTTTATTGTAGGAAATAATTTAGCATCAGAATGGTTTCATGAAGGACAGGTCAGGCCTAATAAATATGATTCATTTTCCTGAAGAGACAATTTCAAACCAGATCTCGGTTGTGCAATTGAAGTAAATTAGAGAGTTCAGGTAAGGAGCTATTGTTGACTGGTGGAAAGTTTATGAGCTCAGTTTTTGGAAGACTGAGTTTGAGGTGCCAATCAGATATCAAAATGCAATGGCAGAAATACATTTGGCAACGCGGGTCAACACCGATGGGAATAGATTGGATCAAATTCACATTTCAGCCTCACTTGTCCCCTCCTCACTTTTATTACTATCATGTCCTGCCCTGATGCAGCAGTCTCTTCATACAATACTCACTGCAGCCCCAGACAAATCAGCTTCTCTATCAACCATACCCCTACCTTGGCACTCGTAACAGACCCAACACATGGAAAGGTGCTCTATTTCCACTAAGCACCAATGGAAAAAATCTAGCTCCAACATAAATTTACTACGCCACAAATTTCATCTTTACATCTTCTTACAACAGTGCTCTAAACAAGTAAAACTTACTTTAAGTCCTTAATGTCTACCCAGTCTACAAGGCCACCACCCCCCTTTACTCCATCACTGTTCTTGACTTAAATACATACTTCAAAAGGCAAAATTTACAATATCCTGTAACCCACACCCTTCGCTTAACTATCTACTTTCTCTTGTTTCATTCCGTAATGTCTCCTATCTTCAAGTAACCATAACTTTTTTTCTTCAATTTTCTTCCAAACTACTTGTGGAGTTTATGTACAATCGCTAGACCCACTTTCTATTCTCTCACTCACTCCTCAACCCTCGGCAAGTAAGATTCTGCCCACTACATTCCACTGAGACGGTTTCACTAAACTGACCAATGATCTGCTCATAGATAAATTGAAGGGTCTCTTTTACATACACATCTCACGGCTACTTTTAATAGTCAACCATCTCTTCTCCTGCACACATTTCACTTCCTTGGCCTTCATAGCACTGCGCTCTCCTTGTTTTGTGAAAGCTCTTTGAGGGTCTCTACTTTTAGCACATCCTCCCAGGCCACTATCTGTCTGTGTTCATCTTCCTGTCCCTCTGCTTTCCTCTCTTTATTCCTTTTCACTTTATTCCATTACACTCTCTTGACTTAAAGTGCCACCTATATGTAGACATCCAAATCTACCTCTCTTCCCATGACCTCTCTACTTCTTTTTCATCCTATGTCCAACTGCCTCTTCACCATCTCCACCATGATGTCATAATGCAATTTAAACCTCAATAAATGTCAAATAACCAATACTAGGTTATTCACTCCACATCTTCACTCCACATGTCCTGATCCTAGCATTTTTGTTGTAACCTCCTTTGAAACATTGCCAGTGCATACTCTTTGCTCACTAAGGTCATTACCAAATCCTTTACCCATTCACTCATTATCTCCCATCTTGACTACTGCAACCTCCTCCTATCTGGCCATCCTGTTACCTGTCTATTCCCACTTCAATCTGTCCTAAATGCCACAGCAAGACTTATCTTCCTCTCCCGCCGTTCCACATCTGCTGCAGCACTCGTCAAATCCCTACACTAGTTCCCCATTGCCTCCAGAATCCAAAGTGACATTTAACTATTGACTAAAGATATTTCCACCTCTCCACATTTTAGTTTGCAGTGACTACTTCCAGCTGTAAGGAGGAGGATCTATGCACCATGATGTGGCTGAGCAGACCACTGAAGTGCACCTGAAAAGGTGTTTTTCTGTTGGATATAACGGTCCAGAATGTGGAAGGTGGAGAGAATAGGTACAAGATATTAGTGGGGCTGTGATTTCCCTCCAAATAATATTTCTACCTTATAGAATATCCACAGTATAGAGTGCAAATTCCAAATAGAACTTTGAAAAACAAATATGTATTAACCCTGGAATTGTTCTATATTTATTGAGACCCTTATATAAAATTTATACACATTTCCCACATCCAGTTATTGTTTGATGTGTGTCATATAATGTACTGTCAGCAGTGACTCGTGGGCAAAACTTTCTCCACAAACTGAACAAAAAAACGACTTCGCTCTGGAGTGAATTTTCTGGTGCTTAACAAGATTTGATCTACAAGTGAAACTTTTACAGCAGTCCGGGGGCACATAAAGGGTTTTGCGCCTGTGTGAACTTTCTGATGTTTAACGCGATCTGAGTTCGTAATGAAACATTTCCCACATTCAGAGCAAGGATATGGTCTCTCTCCTGTGTGAATCCTGCGATGTACTGTAAGATGTGCGTTACGGTTAAAACACTTCCCACACACCCGGACAAGAAAAAGGCCTCTCTCCAGTATGAATACGCTGATGCAGAGTAAGGTGAGCAGAACAGCTAAAACATTTCCCACATTCAGTACAAGGATATATCTTCATTCCTTTATGAATTCTCCGATGTACAGCAAGACGTGAACTTGTCGATAAACATTCCCCACATTCAGAACACATAAACGATCGTGGACCTCTATGGGCAATCTGATGCATAAGAAGATCTGAGCTTCTAGTAAAACTTTTCTGACACTCAAAGCAGTAATATATCTCACCTGTTATGTGTGTTGTTTGGTAAATAGGTGGATATTGTGTCATTGTATAATCTGTGGGTGTATAAATGTCAGTGTCTGTGAGGTTTCCTCCATCACATGAGACTGATTCCTTCTTAATAGGAGTAGATGTATATTGTGTATGATCTGTGGCTGTATAAATGTCAGTGTCTGTGAGGTCTCCTCCTTCAATTGAGGCTGATTCCTTCTTAATATGAGTAGATGTATATTGTGTATGATTTGTGGGTGTATAAATGTCAGGGTCTGTGAGGTTTCCTCCTTCGCATGAGACTGATTCCTCCTTAATATCAGTAGATGTATATTGTGCATGATCTGTGGGTGTATAAATGTCAGTGTCTGAGAGGTTATCTTCTTCATATGAGACTGATTCCTCCTTAATATTTGGAGATGAAAATTTCAGTTGCAGCATCACAAGGTAAATCTGTTGAAACAAAACCATTAGTCAGATACTTAAAACACACACTGTTTGGTAAATATAACAGTCATATAACAGTAATCCTCCTCTTACCCAGTGATGTGAAAGGCTGGTGATTCTCCATCATTGCGTCCTTGTACAGATCCTTGTGTCTTTCTAAATACTCCCACTCCTCCATGGAGAAATAGACAGTGACATCTTCACACCTTATAGGAACCTGACACACACAATGATACAGTCATCACCCAGACACATCCCCTGGTGTTACTGTATAATGTCCCATTCCCAGCAGTCACCTCTCCAGTCAGCAGCTGAATGATCTTGTTGGTGAGTTCTAGAATCCTCAGGTCATTGTCTCTCTCATGTATCAGTGAGTGAGGTGAAGGCACCGTGATGGGGCTCTGGGTCCTGCTCAATCCTTTTGATACATGGGAACTGTTTTTATGTGTAACATGATCCATTGACCTCTTCACAACTGTGTAATCCTGTGTACCAAAAGAAGGACAATCATAAATATCCCAATTCTAAAACAGAGATAAACAATGGTTAAAAAAAATGATTTTAAATGTATCAGAAAAATTACGAAAAAAAGCCACTGACACTGTATTCGACAATAGAATTGTACTCCTGCTGCGGAGATTGAGATGTGTAATAATAATGAATTCTGGAATATGACAGGGGGAGTCCTGGAAAATGTATATATCTGGGATCAGAACTGAATGGTTCTTAGACCTGTTCAAATATTCCAACAACCGGACTTCCCCAGCGTAGTCTGCCTTGTAAACTACGTGTGCTAGACATGTCACTTCAAATGGACATTGAATGTGGTAATGTTCCTATTGGTTGTCTGTAGCTCTGGCACAGGAATAGGAACAGTACCAGACTGGGTAGGTGGCACGCCAATGGCTTGAGGGTCCACAAGTCCTACTCATCAGATGCTTGTTAGAGAGAAACCAAACCAAACATAAACTCATAACATTTTTTAGGAATTTTATAAGTAACCAGATAGAGATTATCCATAAGTGATATGAACGTGATGCTTAAGAGATGGAAAGATGTTTTCAACAGATCACTATCATAGTACTAATGTTAACATATCTATACAGTTAATTTAAGTATCAAAACATGGATTTCATAAGCAGTTATACTTTGTTACTAGTCCATGAAGTTAATAATAAAGTCATTTTATTCCTCCCACCCCCAAAATGGCTGAAAATTGATGTCACTAATGAATTCTCATTCAAGTCAGTAATGTCACTGTGAAATTTCCATGAACTTCATTTCTATTTCATTTGAGGGAAATTGGATATCACTATGATATTCCCAGAATCCCTCACTTTTCCAGTCAGGTCACTGTTTTATTAGAGATAAAAGCGATATCACACTGAAATTCACCTCTCCAGTAAGCAAGAAAATGATCTCCAGGGTAAGACCTAATATCCTGTCAACCGAGTGATTCTGCTCTTTGTCCATCCTCAGAGGAGAAGTCAGACGATGCACATACGACTCTTTATCTTATACAAGGGGTTACCGTCACGTAACTTCTGTTCAGGAAACACACTATATGGTTTCTTAACGATCAATCCTTTTAGAAACATAAGAACGGCCAATCAGTGAGTATTGCACCAAATAGTAAAAAGAATACAACTCTAATATATAAAATGTCTATTCTATTTATCTGAAAGTCATATAAAATGTTTATTCTATTTATCTGAAAGTCATATAAACCAGCACCAATGTGTATTATATGTGACAGGAATAACACCAGCACCAATGTATATAATGTGTATTTTATGTTACTAATACCAGCTTTAGAAATAAATGTACATGTGTATAGTATATTGAAAGCCCAAGTAATGTGATGATTCACTTTAATAAATATAAGAGAACATTAATAATATCCACCCCTGTTACCTGTAGTGATGGACAGTACATTGTAGCAGTCTCTCCTCAATGCACCACGAGTTACAGGAATAGGATTCTAATTAAAAGTTTTTCCCTGCCCACCTCATTTCCGGGTTCTGCGTTCCATCATACTTCCGGGTTCTGCGTTCCATTACACTTCCGGGGTCTGCGTTCCATCACACTTCCGGGTTCTGCGTTCCATCACACTTCCGGGTTCTGCGTTCCATCACACTTCCGGGTTCTGCGTTCCATCACACTTCTGGGGGTCTGCGTTCCATCACACTTCCGGGTTCTGCGTTCCATCACACTTCCGGGTTCTGCGTTCCATCACACTTCCGGGTTCTGCGTTCCATCACACTTCTGGGGTCTGCGTTCCATCACACTTCCGTGTTCTGCGTTCCATCAAACTTCCGGGTTCTGCGTGTCAATCCTCTTTATCGTTTAGCCATTCTTTACAATAACGAAATTATCGGACTACATGTCCCATAATGCATTGATAGCTCTTGTACTTCAATCAATACCATTAACTACAGGCTCTGGGTTATTAAGGATAATATTGATTTTGCTGTTGTCACCTTTGTCATATCAGTCACCTTTCTTTTTTTATATGTTGCTCATTATTGGTGAATATATCACTTGTGAAGCAGAATGTTTATATCCTATGCTTATTATTTGGACACTTTTTTACCTGCTTGTGTATAGTTTTTTTATATCATACTATGTCTTTCTTTCAGCTAGTAAACTACAGCTGAACGCTTTAGGCATAGATTTCTATGGGATTTATAAGAAAGATGCGCTTTTCCTGCCCACACTACTGTAATTCATGTTTTGCAGTTCTGCGTCAATTCCTATGCTCCTGGATGCCAATATTTTTTAAATTATTATAATAACACTAGTCTTTAAAAGCAACATAAATATATATTTATTTCAGTGTGGATGATTACCTCTCAATTTTTAAGGCAAAATAGTGAAAACAAAAGAAGAAAATCCTCAACCCTGATCCATCCAAACTCTGCAACCAAACCAGAGATGGTCACTTTCCAAGGACAGTTCTGTGCTGTCCGAGGACCCTGTGTATCATACGGTCTAAATCAGTGACGGGAAACCTGGTACACTTTAAGTGTGTGCACATGAGCCCCCCCCCCCCCTCACCTTCCCAAAGGCCACATATCACCTTCAATCTCAGCAATAAGTACAGTTTTATATACACACATACACTTCTTCTCTCTTACTCTGTCCCCTTCTCTCTCCATCTCCTGTCTGTACATCTAGCCTCACCCCCAAAATAAAAACAGCCCGAAACCCATCTCCGCATCCCTGAGATCCCCATTAATGCCCCCACATGCCCTTTAAACCCCAAGTCACTCAGAACTTTAGGCCTGTATTTGGACTATATCCACTGCTCTTGCTACCCTCTGCCACCTCCTTCCATGATCTGGCCTCCTCCTCTCCTGTCCTCCTTATCAGCAATATAGTGTTTAATAAGCCTCTACTACCACGAGACCTGGAAGCAACCGAGTATTTTTGGAAGCTGTTGTATTCCGTGGAAAGGGTTTTGCTATAGGTGAAGACCTCGAGAAGAAGCTTATAGGGGTTTATTATCCTGACCAATATTGACCTAACAATCTGTTGATATTTAGTTGACTCTGTTCTTCCTTCCGCCAGAATATTTCCTGTCTTACTGGCTGCCGCAGGACTACGAAGCACAGTAGATCATCCCATAATTTATATTGCATTTTTTTGTGGTTTCTTCAATTCAATCTACTTAGCTAAAAACGTACCTACTTATACTCTGGAGAGGCTTCTTGCAAAATTCTTGCAGAGGTTGCGATTGATAGAGACCCTAAAGGGACTGGATGATCATTCTGTATGTAGTTTGTAATGGGATGTTCATCAACATATTCTACTAACACACCCAAGTATTGCCCCCATATATCAACCCAACCCAGGGCCACAAGGTGGGTCCATTTAATGTCAGCAGTGTGGAACATTAGGACTGTCATTGAAAGTTCACCCTTATCCCTTGTCCTGTTTGAAATTGTAGGAGGCACCAGGGGGGATTTGGTCAAATCTCATATAGTACATAGTATTTGACTGGACTATGAGGCAACCAACTTGTCACAGCCTGGAGACCATAGCTCATGGAGTTTGCCAGTCAATGGGGATTTATTACACAGTTTAATCTGTCCAATTCATTATTGTACAGTCCCAGAAGAATCCTGACCAAGGGACAGAAATACGAGTGGATTTTAATGGCGCTCCACTGGAAATCTTATTGGATGAACCTGAAGCACTCATGAAAGACAGCAGGCTCCTACTTGCTTCCCTAATAGTCAACTGCATCCCATACAGACAAGGTTTTACTATAAGCTTTACAGCAAAGAGACATGGTGACCTTCAGGGATTCTGGGTTTCAGGGACACCTCACTAGTCTCTTTGTCAGGCTGGGAAGATGAATATCTTTCGACACATTCGAACATACAATGGCAACATATCAGCACTAGATTGGGCGATAGTACCCACAGTCGGTGGTAATAGTTTTACCGTACCCAACCCTCCATAGTGAATGGTCAAGGAACGTATCAGGCTTTTTGGGCTTCCAGGCTACAGCACCCCATTATTGTTTTAGTATATAACCCAGATCCCAAGCTTTATCATCAATGTTTCATCCTTCCGAACCCCAAATAATAGGTCCTGCAATGTTTTCATGTTTAATGTGAAGGCTTGTCCAAAATCTGGCAATGTAAACACCAATACTTTGTCTTTCTTAAA